>NW_026861729.1:0-16760 GCF_026571515.1 Ruditapes philippinarum | reverse complement strand
CACAACCTGTCCGCCCGCCACCTTCCTGTTTTTGTATTTGAAAAACCAATAATTTTCAAGTAACATTTTTATTACGCAATACGTTTTTTGTTTTAATTTGTTTGATTGGAAAACCCCCTCTGTTTGATTTTAAAAGAAATAAAAAAGGAATTGTTTCTTCTTCTTAATATATTCCAGTTTTGTGTTAAAGTATGGGAAAAAAGCTGAAAAAAACTTTAAATTTTTCTAGATTCTAGTTTTTTTTTGGGCCCGAGGGGCAAATAAAAAAAAAGAGAGGTAAAAATCGGGGTTTTGAATCAGGAAAAGATTTCAAATACGAACTAAGGGTTTCCCTTAGGGAAGTAATATTTCGTTATTTCCCGGGTTTGGGATAGAAAGAAAAAAATTTAAAAAATGGTTTATAACGTTAGTAACCCATCAATAAAAATTTATCCCTTGTGGCGGAGGGGTTCCCTGTACGTTGAGGTATCAGAATTGCAGCCCATTGGTTAAATTCGCCTTGGCCCGGAATAAATTAAAATTACTATTTCTGTAAAGATTTGTTTTCTTTCAGAATTTTCAAAAAATTTTTTAAAATCTGTACAGTAGTTTGTACAAAAAACCTTGCTTTCCCCCATATTATTTTTTGTTATCTAATTGACGTTTTTAAACGTCTTTAAACAAAAATCTAGCTATTGAAAGGAATATTTACAAGCTTTTTCCCATATAGATAAAAATTCCAGTCTCTGAAAAAAACCCTTTAAACACTTTTAAGGGAAATTAAATTTTATTAATTTAAACCTTTAAGTCCTTACGGCTTAAAAAAAAAACACAATTTTAAAGGGTAACATAAAAATTTCTTTACATTTATTCCCACTTTATTAAAAATTTAAAAACCCAATTTTTTGGACTTATTTAAATAGAAAAGGCTCTTATTAACGTTAAAGCAATTAAATGCTTAATTTCATAACAAAAATTCCGTTCTTTAAATTTAAAAATGAGGGGGGTTTTAGGTGGGGAAAAAAATTGGGATAAATAAAATCAATTGACACACAAGTTCATAAAAAATTTCCCCCAAACTGCAAGAAAATATTAATTTTTAACATAGTATGAAAAGAGATTTTTGGATTAGATATGTAAATCACAATCCCTTTATACATTTTTTTCTTTTGTTTGGAACTAAAAATAAAACAATGTGATTAGCCCAAATGTGATTCCTATTTTAAAAAAGATATTTTTTTCTCCCAAAATGGGTTTAAAAATTGTTGAAAAAATTTTTTCTTATTATACAAAAAACACAAGAAATTTTGGGGTTTTATGCAGGGTGAAATTTGATAGCCCTTTTTATTCAGACTCATGGAAAATTAAAAACTATTTTAAACCCTAAAAGGGAAACAAATATAGCATTCTTAAATTTTTTAAAATTTCAGAGCAAAATGCAGTAAATGGAAAATTTTTAAACCAAAGAAATTTTTAAATTTTCTTGAAATTTTTCTCTATTTTTAAAATATAGCTTTCAGCAAAAGATAAAATTTTTAAATCTCCTTCACATCGAAAGGAAATTGCAGACAAGACTTTGAAAATTTAAATTTTTCTACAAACTACCGGCTCGTCAACAGAAAAAAAACTTCAGCAAAATTTCTCGTCTATTGGGGACTTTAAATTGTTGTCAAAAACCTTTCAGTCAGAAAGAAAAGGGTATAATATTCCTTTTAAAATTAATTTAAAGCATTAATTGGAAAAATGTGTCTTTTGCTTTGACTCCAAAAGAAAAGCAAAGTGATTGTTTAAAATTGCAAGTCTTTGCAATTCTCATTCGGGAATTTGAAAACAGACATGGTTAAGGGTTGGGCAGCACACCAAAACAAAATTTAAAGGGTCGCGGGTTCGAAGGGCCGGGGAAGGTTTTTCATGGTTTATAGGGGGACTATTGGGGGTTTAAATGACGGGGTTGGGCCCCTTTTAAAAAATGCATTTTCACCCGGGGAAATTGTTTTTTGACATTTTAAATAGGGTCATTGGAAAAACAAAAACAGGTTAGAAAAAACTTTGCTAAAATTAATGTCAAAGGTCCCATTTTTTGTAAACATTGCTTTTAAAACAAAAAGGGGGTTTCGGGGGAAAAAAAGGGAATTTTAAAAGGGGGGTTTAACAAACTTTAAACCCCAAATAGAAAAAAATCACAAAGGCCAACACCTATTTTTTTGTGATATTTTGCCATGCATGGGGGGTTGGGGTTTTAAAGGGGCAGGGGACGGGGATTTTGGTTAGACTGTATATTGCGGGTATTTTTTGGGCCGGGGGGACGAAAAATGGTTGTTTTGGGCCCTCGGACCACTATGGGATTTTTCCCTTTTAGGGAAGGGAATTAAATTTTTTAACTGCCCCCGGGACTGTTGCCCCAGGGGTTTGGATTTTCATTACAGTTTTGGGCAATTTATAAATATATGTTTTTTAACAAAATGTGTTTTTTTTTTCCAGGTTGGTGTATTTGGGGGACCCAGATTTATCGGGAAAATTTGCTTGAAAGGACATTGCCCGGCAGAAATTTTAAATTTTAGTGTGGAGTGCTCCCTTTAAGGTAAAATGAAATTTTTTCAACCCTTTTTTTTCATTAACAATTTGTGTAAATACTCTAGAATACAAAACGGGACTCCCAATGTTTGGAAAATTTCATAAAAATATTAAACACAGTGCCAGAAAGTCAGTTTTTAAAAAGGGGGGGGTAACTTCAAATTTCCCCCCAAAAATTTCTTTTTTAAATGTTTAAAAAGGTGCTGTGTCTGCGGGGTTGTTTAACCAAACTTATTCGGGAATACAGTTTTAGAAGAATGCAAATTTTTACATATGGGGTTTTAAAAGGTTTAAAATTTAAATTTGTTGTTTTTCCTGCTTTTTAAATGATTTTTAAATTAGGAAAAAGGCATGATTTAAATTGATTTTAGCTGAAAACGGGGTGAAATTTTGGCCACCCGAAGTGTTTCGAGTGTGAAAAAATCATTTTTAGGGAGGAAAATTTTGCGGGAAAATCATTTTAAGGGGCCCAAGTGGATTTTAACCCGGTTTTTCTGGTAAAATTGGACCATTTTAAAGCTGAGCGAGAAAGACCGCCCTGTGGGAAAAATTTGGGTTTTTTGCATTTCATTTTTGGTTTTTTCCTTCTTTCCCCTAGGAGCCCCAACATTTGATTTTTAATGCTGTAAAAGGCACTGACAAAATTTTTGGGTCTTTTTGTTTTTGTTTTTACACATAAAACCTTTTATGAACATTGTGCATGCCAAATAGTTTTTTACTGGTAGACTGAAAAAAATAGCATATATTATGTCGGCAGGAACATATCTGATATTTTTTTGGCCCCCCCCCCCACCAAGTGTCACATGAAGCCAGTTTTATCTTAAACTTAGGGCAATTTTTTTAATATTTTTTCCCCTATTAAATACAAAGGATATATTTGTAAATTAGTTGATAATAGTAGGGAACCATTTGTCTACCTTACAGGGGATTTTTTTTTTTTTCTACATGTACAAAAACAGCGTCCGAGGCTGAAAATGGGGCAAACGTATAGTTCATTAAAGGCACATAAAAAGAAAAGCAAAATTCCCTAGCAAAATTAAATCATCTATTTATTGAAATATGCATAAATTGCAGAAAAGTCTGTATAAAGCTTCAGCAATCAATGTAAGGTGCTCCTTAAGTGCAGCACACCACACTAAATGAAGTCGCAGCTTCGAATGGCCAGGAGGATTTCATTGGATATAGTGACTATTTGGAATTAAATGACTGGTTGTCTTAAAATGCATTTGCAGCATGAAATTTGTTTTCTGTGAATGTAATATGATCATTGGCAAATTTCGAAAAACATGGTTTAGAATCACATGCTGATAATTATTTGATGCAAGTCGACCCATTGTTTTAAACATTGCTTTTTAAACAAGAATGCTCGCGTGAAAACAAGTAATTTTACAGGGGGTACAAACTCAGCACATAGCCAAAAAAATCTACAGCCAACACTATTTCTTGATATTTGCAGCATAGGAGTTGCTAAGCAAGTAAGAGTTTTTGTAGACTGTATATCCTTGCAGGATTTTTTGCACCGAGGACGAAAAAATGCTTGTTTATGCGGTCTCGGACCACTATAGATTTTGCTTGACGGAATTGAATTGGATTTTTTTAACTGCTTGCTGTTGCACATGGATGATTTCATTAACAGATTTGCAATGGATATGACATATATGTTCTTACAACAATTTTTTCTATTCTTCCAGTTGTGTACGTTTGGATCATTTATCAGACATTTCTGCTAGGACATTGACGGCAAAAGTTTTAAATTTGTGTGCGAGCTACCTAGTCTTGTAAAACTACATATACTCAACAAATATAACTATTTGTAAGCTTTTTGTTTTTTTTTAACTAAAAAATCTTTTTATTAAGTTGTTCACAGTAAAGTCGTCAAAATCTTCAAAATGTATATTAAGCTTATTTAAACCGTCTCTTCTTACTATAAAGCTCAGAAACTTTCCCATATATTATTGCGTTATGCTTATAATTTCTAAAGCAAACATCAATATTTTAGAAAATTGAATAAGTTTCTCACGCACTGTATGTGTAGCAGCAGAAAAAATGAGCGTGATTAAATATTCATCTTAAGTAATAAATGAAGCTTCAAAGGTCAATTATTGTGTTATACTTAAGGCAAACATTTTTTTTTGTTTTGCATGCCAATTTATTTACTCATTCCGTCCCAATACTTCCATAGAAAGTCAAACATTTGTTTGCGAAGCACTCGAAGCGATCTTTCTTCAAAAAATAGAAAAATCGCTATCTGCGTCTGAAAACTTTGCAATAACTTTTAAAAAATCTTTTGCATTTTTATATTTTCATGTTTAAGGTAGCATTCCACCTAATGTCATCTATCACCTCCACTTGAAGAGCTATTCATAATAGGCTAGAACTCACTGTCAACTGCATTGTAAACGAGCGCGGGTTCAAAGTCCCCAGAACGATAGACAACTTTTTTTATACTTTCTTTTTAACATTACTTGTGTCTTCTCAGATCGATCTTGTAGAAGAAAAAAAGTGTCATCTCCTTAATATGAAATTATTATTGGATTAGGCTAAATTGTGCAAATTGTATGATCAGAATATGGTACCTCGATACTTTCAAAGTTCTAGGCTAAAATAAAAAACCTAGACGGTAAGTATTTTATATATACAGCAGCAACCAAATACTTTAAGAAAAAGTTCTGATGCAAACTTTAATAATAAGCCCCTGTTTGAGTAAATTTTAAGGCTATTTGCTACGAATAAGGCCCCGAAGTAGACTCCTCAAACAACTTCCTTAAAATGGGTGGGGTAGCCATGGCTAACATTTAATATACAATCAAACATTTTGAGTACGAAACAGACAATTATTTTGCTTGGTCATTTGTTAGCTGAATTGCTATTTATTCTGTTTCTGTGATACAATGTTCTATTTTTTTTTTTTTTTTTTGTTTTTTTTTTTTTTTTTTTTTTTTTTTTTTTTTCCTTTTTTTTTTTTTTTTTTTTTTTTTTTTTCCTTCTTTTCTTCTTCTTTTTTTTTTTTTTTTTTTTTTTTATATTTTTATAATGTTTAATTAAAATTTAGGAATTTAGAAAGTTTCTCATTCTCTGGAAAAGAGACCTTCTAATAAAGCCAAGTTTTACGTGAGATAAAAAAATCATAACTCTATAACCATACGGTCAAACTTTGTTTAAATTTTGCATTCTTGGTCTTCTTAAGGAATATAAACTGACCTATCTTGCTCAATTTTTATAGTTCCTTATAGTGCCCCATTAGGGGCTCATATTTTAAGTGCCCAACTGAAAGAATAAAAATAGTGTTTTAGGTTTTTTTAAGACCGTTCCAGTAGAGGTTCCCTGTATGTATACCAGTTATTAAGCCACAATCGTAACCATGAAGATAAGAACATTATAAAATAGCACAGAAAACAAAAAGACACCCAACCAGCCCCTGTGCACAACCCACCGAACCCTGGCCCGCACAAACAGAAACCACCTGGCAACCACAACACAACTGCAACAGCCACGCCACGTACGCCAATAGCACGGAGCCCACTTCTAAGTTTTTTTACTTTTTTTCCTTTTTTTACTTGGGGTGGGCAAAAAAAGAAGGTTTGAACCTATACTGTGGCCAAAGGTTAGTTACACTAACTGCGCAAAAATGGTTATGTAACTCTATACTGGTGGCAATGGTTAGACTCTATTACTGGCGGCAAGTTAGTACTTTATACTGCCGGCCAATGATTTAAATACTCTATACTGGCCCGCAATGGTATGTACTCTATACTGGCTGGCATCATGCGTTTAGTACTCCTATACTGGCGCAATGGTTAAACTTATACTAGAGTGGCCAAAGGTTATTAATAATTACTGGTCGGCAATGCGTTAGTACTTCTACACTGGTGGCAAATAGTAATGTACTCTATACTGGTGGCAATTGGTTAATACTTTATACTGGGGGTAAAAACTGTACTTATACTGGTTTGGCAATCGGTTAGTACTCTATACTGGCGAACAATGGTATGTACTCTATACTGGCGCCAATGGTAGTACTCTATTACTTGTGCAAATGGTTAGTACTCTAATAACTGGCCGCAATGCGTATTGCTACTCATACTGGTGGTAATCGATTAGTACTCTATACTGGCGGCAAGGTTAGTACTAATTCACTGGTGCGAAGGTTGTACTCTACACTGGTGCAATGGTATGCTACTCTATACTGGCGCAATGGTATGTACTCTATACGGCGCAATGGTACTGTACTACTATACCTGGCGCAATGCGTATGTTACTCTATACTGAGTGGCAATGGTAGTACTTTATAACCCTGGCGCAATGTATGTACTCTATACTGGTGGCAATGATATACTCTATACTTGGCGGCAATGGTAGTACTAATTAATTTGGCAATGGTTTGTACTCTAACTGGTGGCAATGTATTGTACTCAATACTGGCGCAATGGTACTGTAACTCTATACTGGTGGCAATGGCTTAAGTACAGTCTATACTTGGTGCAATGGTTATGTACTCTATACTGGTGGCAATGCGTTAGTACTCTAATACTGGCACAATGGTTACTACGAATTACTGTGCAATGGCTTCTGTACTCTCATACTGGTGCAAATGTAGTACTCTATACTGGCGCAATGGTCATGTACCTATATACTTGGTGCAAAAATGGTTAGCTACTCTTATACTGGCTGGCACACATGGTTCAGTACAATTACTGGTGGCCAATGGTTAGTACTCTAACACTGGTGGCAATGGTTAGTACTCTTATTTAAGCTGGCGCAATGTATTACTCTTTTACTGTTTGGCAATGGTTATACTCTATACTGGTGGCAGATGGTTAGTACTAATTACTGTGGCAATGGTTTGTACTCTACACTGGTGGCAATGGTATGTACTCTATCCACTGGTGGCACATGGTTAGTACTCCTATTACTGGTGCAATGGTATGTCACTCAATATACTGGTGGCAATGGTTAGTACTCTATAATGGCGCAATGGTATGTTACCTCTATTTACTGGTGGCAATGGTTAGTACTCTATACTGGCGGCAATGGTAAGTACTCTTCACTGGTGGCAATGGTAAGTACTCTATACTGGTGGCAATGGCTAGTGGCAATGGTTAGTACTCTATACTGGTGGCAATGGTTAGTGGCAATGGTTTGTACTTTATACTGGTGGCAATGAACTCTATACTGGTCGGCAATGGTTAGTAGCGCAATGGTTAGTACTCTATTTACTGGTGGCACATGGTTAGTACTCTATACTGGCGACAATTGGTTAGTACTCTATAGATCTGGTGGCAATGGTTAGTACACTATACTGGTGGCCCCAAATGGCCAGTACACTATACTGGTGGCAATGGTTAGTGGCAATGGTCAGTACTCTATACTGGTGGCAATGAACTCTATACTGGTGGCAATGGTTTGTGGCAATGGTTAGTACTCTATACTGGTGGCAATGGTTAGTACTCTATACTGGCGGCAATGGTTAGTACTCTATACTGGTGGCATTGGTTAGCAGACCTGGGGATGATTACATTGATCAGTAATTGATTTAATTACAATTACTTTCAGATTTTATTGTAATTGATTACAATTGATTACTCAGACTTGCCTCTGTAATCAATTAAATTACAATTACTTTAAGAAAGTAATTGATTGATAATTGATTACATTCAATGTATAACTATAAACAAAACTTTCTTAATGCCATTTAATATATACATTATATACACAAAGGATTTCCAGCTTATCAACAGTCATCAATTTAACACACTTTTAGTTACTGTCTCATCACTTTATCATACTTTAGCATTGCACTTTAGCATCATAAGTTCAATAAGTTCATGAAACCGTCAGTCAGTCAGACTGCATCTATCAGGACGGAAAAATTTACCCGCAACACTAAACAAACACAATACAAGGGCCAGTGATGCAAGAAAGGTCCTCAGTCTTCTTGGTGTAGGTTTCATAATGAACTCTGCAACAGAAATTTTGAAAACTGTCAATTGTACAGTATGCTTTATACAGGTGTTAAAACAGGTGTGAAAACAATAATTTTTTGTATGGAAATTCGAAGAGACAATAGGCTTTACAAAGAAATTATCAATTTTTTTACAAACACTTCAATGGTACAACAGTATCCATTATAATATAGACACATTGTCTATCACCTAACAAAATAACTATTGCATATAATTAAAATATGGTCATATGCATCTGACATTAACTCTAGAATATACAAAGTAAAGAAGTTATCTACATTGTTTGAAACTTTTTAAAACATGGTTAAACCAAAATATGTGAGACAAAATTTAACATACCTTTATGTGAGTAATGAAATTTGAATGTGACTTAGTGTTTCCATTTATCTTCCTAGGGCACAATTTGCACTGTGCTGTCACATTTCCAGATGTCTCTTTACAAAATTCAAAGACATCCAATGATATGACATTTTGGTTAGAATACCAGCCAAACAATGATGTATATCTTTCAGTTAGAATTTGGTTCACTGTATGGATTAAAACTTATTTCTTCATTGTGAGTGATGTCTTAAAACATCTCACTTGATATTTTACTACCTTTATGGACAATCATTGTTTATTATGACAATTTCTATTATTTACTTCAAATATGGATATCAATAGAGAACATTCTTTCTTTTCAATAAAAATGTTGCTATTGTGTATCAAAATCAATTTACAGTCTACAATTTGTGATTAAGGATCATTATAAAGGAGTATAAGTTAAACTAACATGTGAAATAAATCATTTGAATTTCAATAGTTTCATGTAAAATCTGAAAGTAATCAACATCAATCAAATTGTAATCATAATTACAGACTGAATTTAAGCTGTAATTGATTAATTACAATTAATGTAATCAATTTTGAGCAAGGTAATCAATTACATGATGATTACAGTGTAATCATGTAATCAATTAAAAAATCAATGATTACGATTAGTGATTATGGTTAGTACTCTATACTGGCGGCAATGGTTTAGTACTCTATACTGGTGGCAATGGTTAGTACACTATACTGGTGGCAATGGCTAGTCCACTATACTGGTGGCAATGCGTTAGTACTCTATACTGGGTTGGGCAATGGTTAGTACTCCACTATTACTGGGTGGCAATGGCTAGTTTACTCCATACTGGTGCAATCGGTTAGTCTACTACTTTTATGGGTGGCAATGGTTTAGTTAAACTATACGGTGTGGCAAACGGTTAGTACACTATACTGGTGGCAAATGGTTAGTACCCCCACTATTTACTGGGATGGCCAAAGGTTAGGTTTTCTTTACTGGTTGGCAATGGTTAGTACTCTATACTGGTGGCAATGGCTAGTATTCTATACTGGTGGCAATGGTTAGTAACTCTATACTGGTGGCAATGGCTAGTATTCTATACTGGTGGCAATGGTTAATACTCTATACTTGGTGGCAATGGCTAGTATTCTTATACTGGTTTGACAATGGTAAAGTACTTCTATACTGGTGGCATTGGCTAGTATTCTATACCGGTTTTGCAATTGGTAAAATACTCTATACTGGTGGGGGGCAATGGTTTAATTCTCTTATAAACTGGTGGCAATGGCTAGTAATTCTATACTGTTGGCAAATGGTTAGTACTTTCTATACTGGTGGCAATGGTAGTATTTCTATATGACTGGTGCAAATGGTTTTAGTATCTCTATAAACTGGTGGCAAATGGTTTTTAGTACTCCTATAGTAACTGGTGGCAATGGGCTAGTATTCTATTAGGCTGTTGCAATGGTTTTTTTACCACTCTATACTGGTGGCAATGGTTTAGTACTCTATACTGGTGGCAATGGGCTAGTATTCTATACTGGTTTGCAATGGTTTTTATACTCTATACTGGTGGCAATGGTTAGTTACTCCTATACTGGTGGCAATGGCTAAGTATTCCTATACTGGTCACCAATGTTGTTTAAATACTCTATACTGGTGGCCAATGGCTTAGTATTCTATAACTGGTTGCAATGGTTTATACTCTATACTGGTTGCAATGGTTAGTTTCTCTATATCTTGGTGGCAATGGCTAGTATTCTATACTGGTTTGCAATGGTTTATACTCTATACTGGTGGGCAATGGTTAGTACTCTTATTTACTGGTGCAATGGCTAGTATTCTATACTGGGTGGCAATGGTTTAATACTCTATACTGGTGGCATCGCTAGTATTCTATACTGGTTGCAATGGTTTTTAGTACTCTATACTTGTGGCATTGGCTAGTATTCTATAACTGGTTTGCAAATGGTTAATCTACTCTATACTGGTGGCAATGGTTATTACTTTATTACTGGTGGCAATGGCTAGTTATTCTATACTGGTTGCAATAGTTTTAATACTCTATTTCTGGTGGCAATGGCTAGTATTCTATTACTGGTGGCAATGGTTTATACTCTATACTGGGTGGCAATGGTTAGTTTACTCCTATAACTGGTGGCAATGGCTTATATTTCTATACTGGTTGCAATGGTTTAATACTCTATACTGGTGGCAATGGTTAGTTACTCTATACTGGTGGCAATGGCTAGTATTCTATACTGGTTGCAATAGTTTATACTCTATACTGGTGGCAATGGTTAGTACTCTATACTGGTGGCAATGTCTAGTATTCTATACTGGTTGCAATGGTTTATACTCTATACTGGTCACAATGTTAGTACTCTATACAGTAGGCAAAGGTTAGTGACTTTCTGCCTAGTGTGTTAAGTAAGTACTGTGTTAACTGCATTTCTTTACAGTTTGTCATACAAGCCATTTGAACATAAAGGAAAGTGTTAAGATACCTTGGAGTATGCTTTTGAGGCAATTGACACAGTGGATATCACTTGGTGAATCACCATCTGATCTTGTTCAGGTGTGGCAAAGTCCAATTAAAAAGGTTCAATATATCATATATCATGATATTATTTCAATAAATATCAGTTGTAAATTCTAAAAAGATGTTTTGTATAATATTTGGTCGAGAAGTCTTGCTTTATAATTTGCACACAATTATCTGTAATAATTAAGCTGTTTTTATAACTAACAAACCAAGTTTCATAATAAATTGCATAATTATAATACATAAATCCAATTTCTTCTATTTAAATGTTTGTGTTTTGTGTTTTGCATTAGTGCTACAACATTTATAAGCCTAAGTATGTGTAAATAGATTGCCCATTGAGGCAATACGTTAAGAGGTCTATAAAATTACAGAAAAATAAATAATTTCTAATAATAATAGATCTATTATAAAATCATAATATAATTATAATTATGCTATTGCTTAGGTTACATTCATTTATCTCTTAAAAACTTAAACTGAAACACCTCTAATTTAAAAAAACATATTCTTCCTTGACTTGAATTGATAAAATTGTTTATGATATTTTTTATGGTATAATAATGATGTACCAATCAAATGAAACCACAATTTCTGCTTCTGTTCATTGGAACATGTACATGTAGTGGTATGTATTCTTAAAGAGGCTTGAAAGAGGGAGATGTGAGGGGATGGAGACAGTTTGACAGGGTATCTTATCCATGAAAGTTGTTGAGTTTTAATTTAGAATGATTGTAGTACATTTTAAGTGCAAACAGACCATTGAAACAAAGTTTAAAAAATCCTTTGTACTGTCAACAACTGATTTATTTCACATGTTAGATTAAGGTTTTAAATTTTCAGATTACCAGATTATTACAAAAGACTTAAATCCTTTTTAACCCCTAATTGAAACTATTTATGCAATTTGGCTAATGCTTAAATTTGTTTTCACATGGAAAAAGGTCCTTTTATTTAGTATTCCAAGAGTGTGGTATTATAAATTTTTGCATTATAAGGGCAAATTATAAATAAAAACCAAATTACAAATTTTCCATACAACTTTTTTTTCGGCCAAAATTTGTTTATAAAAAATACTGGTACAAAAAAGTGCACAGGGGCAAACTAATTTGTTCTCCTTGGTGGAGATAACTGTATTATACTAACATAACAAGGCCCACAGTTGGGCAAGGTTTTCTGATAGAAAAAAACAAAAATTTAAAACTTTTCAGGGAAAATCTGTTTAATTATTCATTATTAAATTTAGTTTCCAAAAATTTATTTGTAATAATCTTTTGCTGGGAACCGAGGAACTCGGGAAACTTTTTCCCAAAAGGTGTATTTTTTTTTTTGGTTTAAAAACCCTACAACGCCCCTTAGGTACACTAAAAAAATTTTAAGGGTATTTAAGGGGGGCGATACAGATTTTTGTTTAATGAAAAAGATACATTTAATCTACTCATCATAAATTGTAGGGAATTTAAAAGGTTTTGCCCGATTTCCATTTGGGTTCAAAAAAAAAATTTTTTTCTGTAACTCTTTTTTCCAAATTTAAAAAAAATTTTCTTTTTTTTCCTTATAAAAAATTTTTAAAAACCCTTTAAAAAAATTAAAAGGGGGGCAAAATCATCATTTAAAATGGGGGGGCAAATCATCTTTTGGGGCAAAACCCTTTATAATCCCCAGGGGCCTGGCACCCATAATTCCTTTTCTTAAATAAATTCAAAACTTTTGGTAAACATTTTTTTTTTGTAGTCAAAAAAAAAAAATAATAACACCTTTGTTTTTTTTTTTCTTTCAAAAATTTTAAATTTAAAATCAATATTTTATTCATTTTTTTTTTGGGATTTTGCTAAAAATTTTTACGGGCCCTCAAAAAAAACGGGAAAAAAAAAAACCTTTAATAAAACATTGTTTTTTAAGGGGGGGAAATTCCTCCCAATTTTCTTTAAAATGTTTTTTGGTTTTAATGATTTTTTTACTGGGGGCATTATTTTTATTTTTAACCTTTTGGGATGTAAAAGGGGCACACTGGGTGTTTCCCAAAAAACAATATAAAATTTATTTTTCATTTTTTGGCAAAACATTTTAAAATTTTGGGGACAAAAAGGTTTTAAAAAATAGGGGAAAATAAAATAAGCAAAATTAAAATCTAGCAGTTTAACCCTTTAAAAAATTCTGTCAGAACTTTTTTTAACCAGGGGTTTTTTCCCCATAATTTTTTTTCAATTTTTTTTTTTTTCTCTAAAAAAAATTTCCCCGGGGATTTAAATTTGGTTTTTGGGTTTTAGGGAAAGGGGGGGGGGTTATTTTTTTGGGAAAACCCTTGGATTTTTTTTTGCGGACAAGGGGGTTCTAAAAATTTGCCCAATTTACCAAACGCGAAAAATTTATTCGGCCCTTTTGTGAGAATTCCCCCGTAAAAAGAAGCAGAAAACCCGTATTTTCGTTTTAAACCCCGCTTGATTTTTACTTCATTTTTTCCCAAAAAATTGATTAAAAATTTAACAGATTATAAACGTGTAAAAAACAATTTGCAGTTCAGCATACATAATTTAAAAAAATTTTTCATTGAAATCATTTTTCACGTGTATTTTAAAAAAACAAACCTTTTTTATTTTTGGAGTTCCAAATTTTTCCCAAAATCGCAAAATATTTACATTTTAGACCTTTTTAAAGAGTTTTCCACTAATACCCCCTGTGTAAAATATTACAGGCTGCGAAAAAAAACTCTTTTGTTTAATTACAAATTTTAAACCTATATTTGTTTTTAAAAAATTTTTATGATTTAATGCTAAAATACTGGGGCAACAAGCACGCGATTGCGTGTAAAAGCGTTGGGGGTAAAAGTACCCGGAAAAATCGATCCCTTTTTAGGTCACGCTCATTTCCCTGAATTACACTTTTTATTTTCGGAAATGTCATTCAACAATTATAAAGAAAAATGGGTCGATAAAAACAAATTGAAGTTTTATACGGGAAGTCATAGTTGGGGCCAAAAAGGGGGGCCCGGGTTTTGGGGTTTTCCGGCTTAGGTTTGTTTTTTAAAAAAGAAAATTCAAAAAAAAAAAAAAATATATAGTTTTCTATACCTTAAATTGAAATTTTCAGTGTCAGTTCTGTTGGCGGTCGCCATTTTTACAATGTCCCATGATAAAAGGGGGGTTTTTTCCGATAACTAAAAAATCTCAACTTTTGGGATTAAAAAATCATCGAGTTTCCGGGGAAAACAAAGGGGGTACATATAATACCGAATGACATTTTAAAAAGGGAAAAATGAAAGGATTTTATCGACTTTCCGTTCATTTTCTTTGCCAATTTCATATTAGGGGGTTATATTTATGAAGGGGAAAATATTTTCTTTCCATACAAAATTAGGGAAAAAATTTTCGCTACCCCCATATAAATTTGGGGCCCCCACATAACAAGGGTTATTTTATGTTTAAACATAAAGGAATTTCATTTTGTGTACGTCCCAAATTTTGATGTGTAACGCTCAATTTTTTGGTGAGTGAGAGAAATAAAAAAATTTTTAAGTTCTACAATTTTGTACGTAAAACTGGCCCCCATCCAAAAAGGGCAAATTTTTTATTTTAATACTAAACTACTTTTAAAACTTTTTTAAGGGCCAAAATTTTTTAATTTTGGGGAAAAATCTATGATTTTAAAAATGTAAAAATTTTCACTTTATTTTAAAAAAAAGTTCTTTTTTAAAAATAAAAATTGTTTTAATATTGATTAAAACCAATGGCAATAAATTTTTGGGGAACCAGGAAATTTGGGACTCCAAAACTTATGAAGTATCTTTTTAAATTCTGTTTTTTATTTTTTTTAATTCTATAAATTTTTTAAAAAATTTAAAAAAATTAACCCTTATACCCAACCCTTTCATTATTTTTTTTTAAAAAAACACAGATTTCTTTTAAAATTTTTTCCCCTTTAAAAACCATTTAAATGTTTTTTCTCCAACAAAAAATTTTCCTTTCTTTTTAAACCCAATTTCCGACGCCCCCCAACCGCAGAAAAGCCAAATTTTGTTTTTTTTTTGGAAAAACGTTTTAGACGGGTTCCCCGAGGGGGACTTTTTATAGTCGGGTTCCCAACATCTTTTTTGAAAAACCAAAGTAAAAAAAAGGGGCGGGGAAAAAGGGGCAGTCCCCCAAAATTTCTTTAAGTTTTTAAAAAAAAAATTTATAGCTTTTTTCCCCAAAAAATCCCTAAAAAACATTAGCATATAAGGGGCTTTTTTTTTCCGAAAATAACAGTTTTACCCTTTTCCCAATACAAACAAAAAATCTGTATAAAAAAAAAAATATATTAAAAGTATTAAAGGGAATGATCATCCCCAATGAAAACATTTGTGTTTTCAGGTTTTAAATTTTAAAAAAGGGAAAAAAGCCAAAAATTTAGGGAATAAAAATATTATAAAAAAATAAAAAAATTTAAATAAAATCTGGGATATTTTAATTTAAAAAAAGAAAATAAAATTCCCCCTTTAAAAAAAAAAAACACAAAAAATTAAGATCAAAAAGGGCAAGACCCCTTGGGGGTGGGATTTTCAAAACCCCTTTTTAAAATCCAAATAAAATGATTTTTTGGGTCTTTTCCCAGCAACAAAATACTAAATTTTTAAAAATTTTAAAAAAAATTTTAATTTTAACCTTTTTAAAAAAAAATTTTATTTTTAAAAAACTCTTCCCCAAATTTTTTAATCATTTTTAACTTTTAAAATTTTTTTTTTTCCAAAAACGGCTTTATTTAAAAGTTTTTTTTGATAGATTATGATCAGAAAATTTTTACTGGAAATTTTGACAAATTTTCCCATTTTTTTGGGATTTTAAAGGGCGTTTTGAGTTTCCAAAACCACCCCAAGTGTTTTTGGGGCAAACTTTTCCCACGGGAGGGGGGGCCAAACCAAACCCCCCACTAAAATAGGGCACCCAGAAGGCCCCCAAAAACAAAAAACCTGGAGGGGACAAAAGGGGTTAAAGGATTGGGGAACATGAAGTGAAAAAAATTTTAACACTTAAAAACGGGCCCAAAAGGGGAAATTTAAAAGGGGAAAAAGGGGGGTTTAAAGGGGTGAAAAGGGGGGGGGGAGAAATTTAGAATGGGCTTTTATTTTTTGCGTGCTTTTTGGCCTGCGGCCCCCCATACATTAAAAAAATTGGGCAAAATTTAAATGCTTTGGGGAAATTTTGGGAAAAAAATTTTTCCCTTTGGGAATTTTTCCACTTTCCTTTCCCCCTTTTTTACAGTGCCCCCAAAGTTTGTTTTGCCAATAAAAATCCCCCTCATCAAATTTTTTTTTTAAATTTTCCAAAGTATTTTCCGTATAGTGCTTTTTGTTTTAAAAATTTTTATACTTTTAAAAGGGGCCAAAAAAATGGTAGGG